>NC_045732.1:6132907-6180825 GCF_009834535.1 Camelus ferus
CTCTCTCCCCCTGGTTGTCAACAAGTGAGCATGCTCACACTGCTTGCAAGTAGTCTAGGATTTTCCAGAATTTCTGTATGTCTCAGCTGATTTCACAAAAGGCAAGAGAGCATGTCTCTTCTTTCCAGTGTGGATCACCAAGCTGATGATATCCTCTTTCTCTTCCATGTCTCCTACTAGCAGTGTGAACCCTGACCAGATCACTTCAATCTTACTACCAGACTTTGTGTAGATCTGTCTTTACACCCTTTGTTGTAGAAGAGCTATTCTGCTATCCCCAGGCCTTTTTTAGTAAAAGTTGCTCTATATGTAGTTAAAAAAAATTTATTGAAGTTTAATCAGTTTACAAAGTTGTGTTGATTTCTGGTGTACTGCATAATAATTAAGTAATACATGAATATACATATATTCATTTTCATGTTGTTTTTAACCATAAGATACTACAAGGTATTGAACATAGTTCCTTGTGCTATACAGTATGAAATACTTATCTATTTTGTATATATTATTAAGTATCTGCAAATCTTGAACTCCCAATTTATGCCTTCTCACCCACTTTGCCCTAGTAACCATGTTTGTCTCCTATGTCTGTGAGTCTGTTTCTGTTTTGGAAATAAGTTTGTTTGTCTTCTTATTTTTTTAAGATTTCACATATAAATGATGTCACATGGTATTTTACTTTCTCTTTCTGGCTTGCTTCACACAGAATGACAAATTCCAGGTTCATCCATGTTGCTGCAAATAGAATTATTTTTATTATTTTTATGGCTGAATACTATTCCATTGAACAAATATACCAAAACTTATTTTTTTAACATTTTTATTGATTTATAGTAATTTTACAATGTTGTGTCAAATTACAATGTAGAGCACAATTTCCAGTTATACATGAACATAAATATATTCATTGCCACATTTATTTTTTAGCTGTGAACTATCACAAGATCAATACTTCTTTATATAGTCCTCTGTCAATGGACATTTAGTTTGTTTCCATGTCTTGGCTATTATAAATACTGCTGCTATGAACATTGGGGTGCATGTATCTTTTTGAATTAAGGTTCCCTCTGAATATATGTCCAGGAGTAGGACTCTGGATCATATGGTATGTCTATTTTTGGTCTTTTGAAGAATCTACATGCTGTTTTCCACAATGGC
The DNA here is from genome assembly GCF_009834535.1 of Camelus ferus. Lineage (NCBI taxonomy): Eukaryota > Metazoa > Chordata > Mammalia > Artiodactyla > Camelidae > Camelus > Camelus ferus. The sequence continues at coordinate 6,134,066 of NC_045732.1, forward strand.
TGCACCAAATGGCATTCCCACCAACAGTGTAGGAGGGTTCGCTTTTGTCCACACCCTCTCCACCATTTATCATTTGTGGACATTTTATTGATGGCCATCCTGACTGGTGTGTGGTGATACCTCATTTTAGTTTGGATTTGCATTTCACTGATAATTAGTGATATTAAGCATTTTTTCATGTGCCAATTGGCTATTTGTATGTCCTCACTTGATAATTGCTTCTTTAGGTCGTCTGCCCATTTTTGGATTGGGTTGTTTGTTTGTTCATTTTTCTTATTAATTTGTATGAGTTGCTTAAATATTCTGGAAATTAAGGCCTTGTCAGTCTCACCATTTGAAAATATTTTCTTCCATTCTGTATATTGCCTTTTAGTTTTGCTTATGGCTTCCTTTTCTGTGCAAAGGCCTATAAGTTTAATTAGGTCCAATTGGTATATTTGTGTTTTTATTTCTATTGCTTGGGTAGACTGCCCTAGGAGAACATTGCTATATTTTATGTCAGAGAATGTTTTGCCTATGTTTTCATCTAAGATATTTAGAATGTCTTGCCTTATATGTATATCTTTAAGCTATTTTGAGTTTATTTTTGTGTATGCTGTGAGGGAGTGTTTGAACTTCATTGATTTACATGCAGCTGTCCAGATATCCCAACACCATTTGCTGAAGAGACTGTCTTTTATGCCCACTGTATGATTTGCCTCCTTTGTCAAAGATTAATTGACTAAAGGTTTGTGGGTTTATATCTGAGTTCTCTATACTGTTCCATTGAATCATATTTCTGTTTTTGTATCAATTTCTTGCTGTTTTAATTATTGTAGTTCTGTAGTATTGTCTGAAGTGTGAGAAGGTTATTCCCCCAGCTTCATTCAATTTCATTTTTTCATTGTTTTTTATTTTATTTTATTTTTAAAAAATTTTTATTGATTTATAATCATTTTACAATGTTGTGCCAAATTCCAGTGTAAAGCACAATTTTTCAGTTATACATGAACATATATGTATTCATTGTCACACTTTTTTCTCTGTGAGCTACCATAAGATCTTGTGTATATTTCCCTGTCTATACAGTATAATCTTGTTTATCTGTTCTACAATTTTGAAATCCCAGTCTATCCCTTCCCACTTTCCACCCCATTGGCAACCACAAGTTTGCATTCTATGTAAATGAGTCTGTTTCTGTTTTGTATTTATACTTTGTTTTTTTTATTTTTAGATTCCACATATGATCGATCTCATATGGTATTTTCTTTCTCTTTCTGGCTTATTTCACTTAGAATGACATTCTCCAGGAGCATCCATGTTGCTGCAAATGGCATTATGTTGTCGGTTTTTATGGCTGAGTAGTATTCTATTGTATAAATATACCACCTCTTATTTATCCACTCATCTGTTGATGGACATTTAGGCTGTTTCTATGTCTTGGCTACTGTAAATAGTGCTGCTATGAACACTGGGGTGCAGGTGTCATTTTGAAGTAGGGTTCCTTCTGGATATATGCCCAGGAGTGGGATTCCTGGGTCATACGGTAAGTCTATTCCTAGTCTTTTGAGGAATCTCCACACTGTATTCCACAGTGGCTGCACCAAACTGCATTCCCACCAGCAGTGAAGGAGGGTTCCATTTCTCCACAGCCTCTCCAGCATTTGTCATTTGTGGATTTTTGAATGATGGCCATTCTGACTGGTGTGAGGTGTTACATCATTGTACTTTTGATTTGCATTCCTCTGATAATTAGTGATATTGAGAATTTTTTCCTGTGCCTATTGATCATTTTTATGTCTTCCTTGGAGAATTGCTTGTTTAGGTCTTCTGCCCATTTTTGGATTGGATTGTTTGTCTTTTCCTTATTAAGTTGTATGAGCTACTTATATATTCTGGAGATCAAGCCTTTGTCAGTTTCATTTGCAAAAATTGTTTTTCCCATTCTGTAGGTTGTCTTTTTGCTTTACTTGTGGTTTCCTTTGCTGTGCAGAAGCTTGTGAGTTTCATTAGGTCCCATTTGTTTATTCTTGCTTTTATTTCTTCTAGGAGAAAATTTTTGAAATGTATGTCAGATAATGTTTTGCCTATGTTTTCCTCGAGGAGGTTTATTGTATCTTGTCTTATGTTTAAGTCTTTGATCCATCTTGAGTTGATTTTTGTATATGGTGTAAGGGAGTGTTCTAGCTTCATTGTTTTACATGCTGCTGTCCAGTTTTCCCAACACCATTTGCTGAAGGGACTGTCTTTATTCCATTGTATATTCTCGCCTCCTTTGTCGAAGTTGAGTTGACCAAAAGTTTGTGGGTTCATTTCTGGGCTCTCTATTCTGTTCCATTGGTCTATATGTCTGTTTTTGTACCAGTACCATGCTGTCTTGATGACTGTAGCTCTATATTATTGTCTGAAGTCTGGGAGAGTTATTCCTCCAGGCTCTTTCTTTCTCTTCAGTAATGCTTTGGCAATTCTAGGTCTTTGATGGTTCCATATAAATTTTATTATGATTTGTTCTAGGTCTGTGAAATATGTCCTAGGTAATTTGATAAGGATTGCATTAAATCTGTAGATTGCCTTGGGCAGTGTGACCATTTTAACAATGCCAGTCCTTCTGAAACCTTTCCAGAAAATTGAAAAGGAGGGAATGCTCCCAAACTCATTCTATGAAGCCAGCATCAGCCTGATACCAAAACAAGGCAAAGACACTACCAGAAAAGAAATTTGGAGGCCAATATCACTGATGAACATAGATACAAAAATCCTCACCAAAATATTAGCAAATAGAATCCAACAACACATAAAAAAGATTATACATCATGTCCAAGTGAGGTTCATCCCAGGGACACAAGTGTGGTTCATCATATGCAAATCAATCAATGTAATACATCGTATCAACAAGAAAAAGACAAAAACCACATGATCATCTCAATATATGCAGAAAAAGCATTTAATAAAATTTAACACCCATTTATTATAAAAACTCTCACCAAAGTAAGTATAGAAGGAACATATCTCAGCATAATAAAAGCTATATATGAAAAACCTACAGCCAGCATAGTACTCAATGTTGAAAAACTCAAAAGATTCCTACTAAAATCTGGGTGAAGACAAGGCTGCCCAGTATCACCACTCCTATTCAACATAGTCTTGGAAGTCCTAGCCACAGCAATCAGGCAAGAGAGAGAAATAAAAGGGATCCAAATTGGAAAAGAAGAGGTGAAAATGTCACTATATGCTGACAACATTTTACTATATATAGAAAACCCTGAAAGGTCCACACCAAAAGTACTAGAGCTGATCAAAGAATTCAGCAAGGTAGCAGGTTATAAGATTAACATTCAAAAATCAGTTGCATTTATTTAAACTAACAATGAATCAACAGAAAAAATAAAGTAAAGCAACAATCCCCTTTAAAATAGCACCAAAAGTAGTAAAATATCTAGGAATAAATCTAACCAAGGAGGTGAAAGAATTCTACACAGAAAGCTATAAACCACTGATGAAGGAATTTAAAGAAGACTTTAAAAAATGGAAAGATATCCCATGCTTTTGGATTGGAAGAATCAATATTATTCAATTTTTTAAAGTTCAAATATATTCAAATATTATATGTCCCTATTAATCAGCCTTAGTTGATAGTATATATCCAGGAATATACCTGTTTCCTCTAGTGTATACAAGTTTTCATATGAGAAGTTTTAAATTAATCGTATTTCTTAGTTTGTGATATTACCACTGGTCCATGCAAGGCTTCTGATTTGTTTTTACTTATTTATATCTATTTATTTTTCTTTTTTATCCCTGTTATTCTCTCCTATTCTCCCTCCTAACATTCACATCCTATAAGTGTCTATTCACGTAATAATCTCTGCTCAAAAGTCACCTTCTAGAAAAGCCTTTCCTGACTCTCCTCTCTAAAATACCAGCTCTTTGTCACTCCTCATCCTCTCACCCTACTTAATTTTTTTATATAATGTATCACTATTTAAACTTCAATTATTTACCTCATTTAATAGAATGTAAGCTCCTTTGGAGTAGTAATTTTGTATTATACACCGACTGTATTCTTAGAGACTTAAAACAGTGCCTGGCACAAAGTAGATTAGTAATATCAACCCCAGAACAATGATTGTATTGTTTCTATTAAATTGTATTTAATAAAGTTCTTGATGTTTCTGAGAAACACCAGTTAAGATAGCTGAAAATAAATATAAAATTTCTGAAAGACATACCTAAAATTTAGTACAAGTACTTAAATTATCCATAATAGACAATCATAACAATCCAATATGTTACATGTTCTCTGATATTATGTAGATGACTATCATGTTCAGAGAGGTGAATATGCCAAACCAATGAGCCTGAGCCTTGATTGTCCACTTCAGTGGACATGCACAGATTAAATTCAAAGAAAGACTAGGACAGAACTAGTATCTTCATGAACAAAGGTACCCTTAGAAGAAAGTTAAATATAAAGTGCAGGCATGCCAGGAGTTTTATTTCAATGTCTGCCTGAGAAACAAATTAGCCATGAAGTCCAAGTTAATGCATAACTTGTTTCCAAAGAGTCCAAATTTGGTGAATCACACATTTATACATTTTAGTGTAAATGTTTATTACTACAATTGTTTAAAACATCTTAAAATATATTTCAAAAATGAAACTAAGACCAAATATCTGTGTGTTTTCTGAAGCATTTCCATTAAATCAGTTAATAATTGCCTATTAGCATAAAAAGTAATCCAGGAGGAGAGAATTTATCTAATTTCCTTTAAATCAGTGTTTTTCAAACTGTTGTTTATAACCCATTATGAAATTGTGAAATTAATTTAGTAAGTGGACTGGGACTAGTAATTTTATATATATGCATATATATATTCAAGTTTTATACATATTATATGTACAGATACAATTTATATATGTATATATTCAGTTTATTTCATACACATACATGCACAATCATGTGACATCAGAGTGCATTACACTGATCATAAATAATAAATATTTTGTGGAAAGTTTTATTTCTTTCACACACACACACACACACACACATACACATGTGTGTGTGTACTGAGTAGTGAGGTGCATTTTTAAAAAATAAATTCAAAAATATCACTTTAGACTCCTTTTTCTTTCATGCATCAGAGCTTACAGATTTCCCCATTTGTTTCTCAAACCTATATCCTCTGGGTAACATCCAATATCCATTTTAATTTGTCCCCTCTCTACCAAAGTTACTGACCTGGTTGCTTTTACCTCTTACCACATCCCACCACGTACAAATAATAGTCATTCTTGTTTTTGAGGGTTTGCTACCCCAAGGTTTCTTGCCTAGAGTACCATTTATCTCTTCTGTACCTATTCAATTTTCATCCCAGTTTCAAGACTAAACACAAGTGTGATAACTTTTATGAAGCCATATCTGACCATGTATTTTTGATCACTGGCACTCACATTTCTCTTCTTCCTATCTTCTTTGATCCTGATATTTATATGTCATGCCAGGAAGCTTAGTATCTACAGGATAGCCAGAATCTCAAAGCTGTAATAGACCTGAAAGTCTATTTGGTCTAAATCTCTACAGACGTCAAGGCAGTCCAGAAAAACCTGCATCCAAATTTCTCTGGAGGTGTATACCACATGCAGATTTTTGGGGCCTAAGGCTATCTCCTAGACCAGAATTTCAAGAGTGAGACTCAGAAATCTACATGTGCATCATTCTATGGGAGGCTCTTATGCCCAAACAAGTTTGAGAACTGTGGGTCTATTTTGGCTTACCACCCAGCCCAGGAACTATTGTTTCCTTTGTTTTCCTGGGAAAAGCCCAGGATCATTGTATCCATATGGTACTTAATTACCCCTTTCTTGCATTGCCCTAGTGAGCAGGAAGGGGTTCCCACTTTGCAAACTTGTGGGGACTCAGTGTAAAATTTTGCCACCAGGCAGGAACAGACTGAGAAAGTGATGAAATATCCCCAGGACCACAGGGTGTTAACCATTACACTCTTCCAGGACTTTGTGCCTGTTCTTCTAGAATGGCCATAGTAGTCTGTATCTACTGCTACATGTCATGAAGTTCAAAAATACCAGCTCTGTGGTCACCAGAGTATGGGCCTATAATGCTAGCTCTGTATTTACAACTCAGTAGGTTAACTGCTCTGAGCCTGAGTTTCCTCATCTGCAAAACAGGGGTAGTAATGTTACTGACTTTACTGGGTTGATGTGAGAATTAAAACAACAGACAGGAAATTGATTGGACTATAGGAGAGATTAAATAAATGATAGTTGTTGTTATTTTGCCCATAATCTGTCTGGTTTCCATTGGCCTTCAACAGTTATTTTATCACCCAGGCTCAGGAAGGCAATTCTAAGGAACAAAGGATTCTTTACTGGCATCTCTGAGGATTGAATATATTCAAACCCTGTAGATCCAGTCTTCAGATAGCAACAAAATCTGATGACCCAGAGGAAGCTGGAGACAAGGCTAGAGAAATGAGCAGAAGTAGATCAATAAGGCTTGTGATCTGAACTGCATGGGAAGCCATCAGGATCAGTGGAGTGATAAGACAGACTTGACAGACAACTTGAGAAAATCAAAGCTAGATTTTGGGAAGCTTTCCAAAGCCTTGTTTGAAACTGTTTCCAGCCCCACCCTGCCTCAACCCCAAGCGAGCTGGCTGGGACAGAAATACACTGGGGACTAGAGGCTGGGTGAATGAAACAGGCAGGGTCTTTGAGGGGAGACTGCTGGGGAGGGAAAGGGTATGGTAGCCTGGCAAGAGGGAGACGAGAGAGCCTTGCTCAGAACACTGATGGGAGCACAGTACTTGCTCGCTGTCAATGCCTGAAGAATGGAGAGAGAAGGCAGGTCTGCACATAGGTACCAGGTCAGAAGCAGATACAGGGACTCAGGCATGAACGTCTCAAGATCCAAAGTCCCTTGGCCATCAGAACCCAGGCATTGGGCAGGTCCCAGAGTAGTGACTTTCAAATCCCATAGAGGAGCCTCTGGGGCTTTGGGTGAGGCAAGACACTCCTCCACTACACACCTACACACACACACACACACACACACACACATAGATACACCATAGATACACATAGAAACACAGGTCAGTGTTTGATTCAAGTATTGGGGTTTTATGTAATATTTTGTTTCAAGAAAGGATGAATATCGTTGATTTAAAATGCAGAAGTTAGGAGAAATTCATCATGGTACAAACTTGGATCCCAAAAGGGGAAGAGACTTGCAAAAGATTCTATGCAGCAAGAACCAGGACAGGTGCTAAGCCTACCTAACTACTAGTCCCATGCTCTTCCCTCTTCTTACTTCTGGTGTTATCCAGTCTTCAATAGGCTATTGCTGACAGTGGGATTAGAATAATTCGGAAACATCTGTTAGAGATGCACACTCTCAGGCCTACCCAAGACCGCCTGAATTGAAACCTGGGGCTGGAGGCTCAGTAATTTGAATCTATATCTAGCTCCCCAAGGGACACTGATGGACCACACCCTCAAATTTGAAAACCATCATTCTATTCAATGTAGAAATCTGGTTTTACACTAACACTAAGGTACCTTCTCTTTGCACAGGTCTTCTGGCAAGAAATTTACTACTCTAACCAAGGACATTATTGACTGGCTGAAAGCTATTTCTTATAATAAGATGAAATTTCTTTCTCTGAAGTGGTCACCTGGGTGTCTCAGATCTCTTATGCTTTTTCTGCTCTGTGAGAGAAGTTCAAAATCTGAGTCCCTGTCTCTCTGAATCTTCTCCAGGCAAAATATTCCTATTTTCTTCAGCTATCATACATGGGACCTCAGCTCCAGGTCCTTCCCTAGCTTCATCACTACATCCTGAAAACAATTCAGTGTGTCTGTAACCTTATAAATATTTGAGGCCTCAAGTTTGGCATATATTCTAGGTGAGGTTCTGTCCAGTAGAGACAGACTCTGAATGCTATCTGACACTGAAATACCCATCAGAGTCCTCTTAAGCCAGGTTATATATTCTCTCTCTCTCTCCTATATAGTCAGCCATGTACTTATACAGGTCTTTAATACTTTTCCACTAAATGTTCCACTTTGCTCCAACTTGCACAAATAAAATCCTGATTAACTGTCACATCCAGTTTGTTATCATCCATGAATTTGGATAGCTAATGTCTTCATTTATGTTATTGATACAAATATGAAATAGTATAGAACTGAAGATAGAACCCTGTGGCACTCTAATCCATGTTAGTTAGTTCCCATTGAGATCAGCTGTTCAGTCACAAACTCACCCAACAGAGTTCACAGCAATGTTACAAAATTGAGTAAATTAATTTCAGTAAGATTTAAGTCAACATCTGCTGCATACTGTCAGTCTAGAGACTCTGTCAAGAGACAAAGTAAGATTAATATTGTATCATTTTATATAACTATCATAGAAAATTTTATTTGAATTATTTGCATGGATTATTGAAAATAGAAAATCTTGCAATAAAATATCATATTTTATATTTAAAAAATTTTAATTAAGAAGGGACATACAGTTCTATGAGCTCTATGAATTCTATGAGCTCCCACACATTCATAGATTCATATAAGCATCACTACAGACATGATAATGCAATTTCAGTAACCCCAGATTATGCCCTTACACTGTCCTGTCATAGTTATACATTCTCCCATCCCTAACCCTTGGAAACCACTCATTTGTTCTCTATTCTTATAGTTTTGCCTTTACTAGAATATAATGTAAATAGAATAATGTATGTAGAATTTCTCTCTGGTTTATTTAACTTAGCATAACGTGTTTTCAAATTCATCCACACTATCACATGTATCAGTAGTTGGTTCTTTTTATTCCTCAGTAGTATCCCATAGTATGAATGTATCACAGCTTGTCTATGCATTCAGCTGTTGAGGAACATTTGGGAGGTTTCCAATTTTTGGTGATTTAGAATAGGGATTCTATAAACTTTCATGCACAGGTTTTAAGGTCAACATGTTTTAATTCTCAAGGTTAAATATACCTAGAAGTGGATCATATCATAATTGCACTTTTTAAAATATTTTTATTGAGTTACAGTCATTTTACAATGTTGTGTCAAATTCCAGTGTAGAGCAAAATTTTTCAGTTATACATGAACATACGTATATTCACTGTCACATTATTTTTCACTGTGAGTGACCACAAAATCTTGTATATATTTCCCTGTGCTATATAGTATAATCTTGCTTATCTATTCTACATATGCCTGTCAGTATCTACAAATTTTGAACTCCCAGTCTACCCCTTCCCACACCCCTTCCCCTTGGCAACCACAAGTTTGTATTCTATGTCTATGAGTCTGTTTCTGTTTTATATTTATGTTTTTTCTTTTTTTTTTAAGATTCCACATATGAGCGATCTCATATGGTATTTTTCTTTCTCTTTCTAGCATACTTCACTTAGAATGACATTCTCCAGGTACATCCATGTTGCTGCAAATGGCGTTATGTTGTCATTTTTATGGCTGAATAGTATTCTATTGTAGAAATATACCACGTCATCTTTATCCAGTCATCTGTTGATGGACATATAGGGAGTTTCACAGAACTAGAACAAATCATAATAAAATTTGTATGGAACCACAAAAGACCTAGAAGTGCCAAACCATTACTGAAGAAAAAGAAAGAGGCTGGAGGAATAACTCTCCCACACTTCAGACAATACTATAGAGATACAGTCATCAAAACAACATGGAACTGATACAAAAGCAGACATATGGACCAATGGAACAGAATAGATAGCCCAGAAATGAACCTACAAATTTTTGGCCAACTAATCTTTGACAAAGGAGGCAAGAATATACAATGGAATAAAGACAGTCTCTTCAGCAAATGATGTTGGGAAAACTGGAAAGAAGCATGTAAAACAATGAAGCTAGAACACTCCCTTACACCATACAAAAAAAAAAAAAAAACCTCAAAATGGATCAAAGACTTAAACATAAGACAAGATACAATAAAGCTCCTAGAAGAAAATATAGGCAAAACATTATCTGATAAACATTCAAAAATGTTCTCCTAGGGCAGTCTACCCAAGCAATAGAAATAAAAGGAAAAATAAACAAATGGGATCTAATTAAGCTTACAAGCTTCTGCACAGCAAAGGAAACCATAAGTAAAACAAAAAAACAACCTACAGAATGGGAGAAAATTTTTGCAAATGAAACCGACAAAGGCTTGATCTCCAGAATATATAAGTAGCTCATACGACATAATAAGGAAAAAACAAACAACCCAATCCAAAAATAGGCAGAAGTCCTAAACAAGCAATTCTTCAAAGAAGAAATACAAATGATCAATTGGCACATGAAAAAATGCTCGATATCACTAATTATCAGAGAAATGCGAATCAAAACTCATGATGAGATATCACTTCACACCAGTCAGAATGGCCATCAATTAGAGGTCCACAAATGATAAATACTGGAGATGCTGTGGAGAAAAGGGAACCCTCCTACACTGCTGGTGGGAATGCAGGTTGGTGCATCCACTGTGGAAACAGTATGGAGATTCCTCAAAAGTGCATTTTTATCTTAGAAAAATAAAACTGCCAAAACTGTAGTCCAAAGTGGTTATACCATTTCTACTATATCACTTGGTTTTGGTGAACCAGTACTGGTTTCATGTCTTTTCACACCTCCTGATTAGACTCCAGGTACTTCATCTCTATAATGCTTCATGGCACTTAGGCCAAGACCAGTATAAAGCAAGTGGTTGTTGGGTGTCATTTATGTTTTTTTGTTTCCATCTTTTTACACATGCTCTTTTAAAATTCATTCTGCTTAATGGGTCCCTTGTCACTCATAGAAAAAAAGCCAAAAGCTTCAGAGTCATATTCAAAGTTTTTCATAGGCTGGTCCTCAAATTCCTTCCCAGGCATTATCACCGAATATCATCATAGCCCATGTTCCAGCAATATGAGAAAACTTCAATCTATTCCTTCCATGTTAAATTCCCTGCCCCATTCCATATTAATTCCACCATGAATTACAGCAGCTAAATTTACTACGTATCCATCATAAGCCAATGTATGGTGCTTTATATCATATTTAATTCCCATAATATTTTATATTATCCATACTTCACAAATTTAGAATGGTAGTACAGATAAATTAAGTAACTTCCCTAAGGTCACTAAGCTAGTGATTTCTAGAGCTGGAAATCAAACAAAGGACAAAAAGCTAGAGCCCCAAATCCTTATCCTGGTATTCAAGTTCCTTCATGATCTTCTTAAAGTCTTTGTTGAAAGCTAACGTAATATAGAGGTTTTGAGCATAGGTTTTGTCTGGATACAAACTTCCCGTGTTTGAATATTGATTCTGCTCACTGGCTGTGGGCTCTTGAACAAATAACTTCATTTCCCTAGGCTCAGTTTCTGAACTTTCAAGTGAGGATGATGATGATAATAGTAGTAACCTGTCTCATGGGAGTGTTGTGAGCATTAAATAAATTAATACATATTAAACTCTCAGAACAGTGAGTAATCCACAATTTGTTTTATCTATGTTGTTCCCTGTACCTCATCTGTATATATGGAAATCCAATTCATTCTTCCCTGCCCAGGTCAAATGCCACCTCTTCTGTATATCCTCCTTGGAGTCCTCTAGCTAGAAGCCAACCCTCTCTATTCAGCATTCATAGTAACTTGTTTGCACTTCTCTTATTATAATGCTTATCAATTTCTTCCTTTGATTAACTTATATAGGTGCCTGTCTCATCCATTCCTCTTATATTTAATGCCAGAAACTTATTTCTTTATTTGTTGTTCACACTGAGCAGAATGATACATGACACAGGGCCTTCAAGTGTAATAAACTGCTGTTGAATTATATTCATCTTTTTCTTGTTACTCCTAGCAGTGCCAGCTGCAACCTGGAACAAGCTGATGGAAGCTTCACTCTGAAGTTAAGCCAGTCATGGCTTTCATCTCTTCTTTTCAGTTACTTTTATTTTGTGTTAATACTTTACATGCAGGCGACTCTCAACCAAAGCCCTGCAGATGGGGTGGCTAGAATAGGGCTGGCCCAGATAAGCCACCTTATAGTTAGTATTTGTTGTCTGCCTTGGGGTCTGCTTTTCTAGTGGCTAAGAGAGTGATAGCAAAATTAGAAAGGCATCTTTAATTTCTTGACATTGATTCTGATGACACCAGACATTCCATTTGGGCATTTGCACAGAATTGGGACACACCAGATCTTTGGCATTTGGAATAGCTGCCAAGTTGGCCCTATTTGGTTTCCTCTAGGCCCAGACAGCACACTCTTAAACATAATTACAAGAAATGATCAGCTTCTTGCCTCTTGTGAGTATGCAAACAGAAGTCTCCCAGAATGACCTATTCTCTGATATTTGTTGGGATGGGAATAGACAGTCAGTAGGGAGTATGGGTAAGCAGGACTGGGAATGAAAGAAAACTTTGGCTGGCAACAGATAATTTGTAATGCTTTATTCTCAAAATATTTAGGATGAGCTCAGTAGGAAACCTATTAGTTATTGAGCCAGTACATTCATTTTCTTCTCCATCTATATTGGACAAACAAAACAAAACAAAACTTAGCTTTAACTCATGTCATCTGAGTATATTGATATTTACCACTTTCCTTTGCTATATCCTCCTAACATTCTGGTCAATCCTCATTATTTTTTCTGGTACACGTTGGCACCTGACTAACTGTCTTCTTCCCTGCCATTGCCCTGAATGATTTCTGAGAGATCATCTAGCTAACATTTGGCGTCTTGGGTCCTCTGACTTTCCCATCTGCAGTATTTTGCCTTCCATTTATGCTCAGCCACCATGGCTATGATCATCACTCAGAATTGCTTTATTATTAAAATATTAAAACCAAACACCCAGTTACTACTTCTCATCCTTCCAAGTTTCCTTTCAGTTACTGTCAGGCAACATTATATTATCCTTATCTAAGCAGGTCCTTACTGTCACACAACCTTGTTTATGACACCTATAAAGGATCAGGTTCAGGTATTCAGTTTCTGCCACCTTCTTCCCCACCCTCCAAACTTAATCTATTCCAGTAGGATTTCTTGTTACAGACATTCTTCCTCCTTAGTCTGGGAAAGGATGCCTATGGCAAACCACCAAGGCAATGCCCTGTCAGCCTTTGCTGTCTGTAGGACCATTCATTTTAAAATTAACCAATGATTAGATTAACTTATGCCACAGTAACTCAGCACTAGGGCTAGAATGTGTGGGTGCAATAGTGGTCTGGCTAGAATATCATGTGTAGTGAGGTGTGTAATTGTAACAGTGGCGGGGGAATGCTCTTTAGGGGCATTGGACTTCCAAGAAAATGTGATTTTTAAATGAAACATTGTCCCTTTGGCCACCAGAGTATTCTTAAATGAAAGGAGGCAAAACACCTTTATTGTAATGGAGCAGTTTGATTGGGGCAAAAGTATTACATTTCAAATATAGTAGTAGCTTTTAGTAATGTAATTGAAAATTGCTAGTGAATCAGTATTGCCTGGACAACCTAGGTCCTGAATACCTGGCTGTTCTTGTTAAGAGCTGTTACTATACTAAACACTTCCTTCTCAGGATTTAGTAGTAAACAGCATGGATTTGGGAGTCAGACTTACTGGGTTCAAATCTTGCTCCATCATAGCTATGTGATTTTGTGCAAATAATTTAATTCTCAGGCATCAGTATCCAAAATATGGATAATAATGGAGTAAATATACTTCAAACACTTGAAACAAAGCTTCACACAATATAAGTGCTACAGAGATATTTACTTGTATTACCATCATCCCAGTGTTAGTTACAAAACATTGCCCTCATCTGTTAATATTTTGTGACACTCTTCTTGCTACTTGACTGGGAACTTGTCCAATGCATATAATACACACTCATTGTAAAATTTCAGGCAATAGTACATGAGTGAAATAAAGAATGAACATTCTCTATATCTTTGCCTCAAAGGTAACCACAGTTTTCTAGTGTGTTTATATCTTTGAAAATATACATATGGGGTCATACTATATATGCCCTTCTATCACTTGCCCTTTTCACTTAACAAAGAATCATGAGTCTTTTATTGCAGAAAGTCTTCCTCTTTTTTAGTTTCACCCATAAAATCATTGTTAATATTTCATCTATAAATCTTTGAAAAAATATAGCTACTTTGTATTTGAGACAAACTATTTATTTAGCCTAGAGATGTACCTATGGATTAAAAGAACCCTTATTATAACTTAGGATCCCACAAGAATTCATGACCACAGGATAGAAGCCTTTCCAAAAGGCTGCCCAGATTTGGCAGGCTATGGTTTTAAGTAGGATGGTAGATACTGGTAGATGCTGGTGGTTCTTTTGCTAATCAATGTCTTGAGTTGGCCTTGGATGTCAGGTAAAATTGACCTATTGTTTAAGAATAAGTCTGCTATGTGAGTCACGCAGTCGGGAGGGAGAGAGGGAGAAAGAGAGGGAGAGAGGTAAGAGTGCAGCCACCCTAGAGTCCATCAGGAACACCATGAAAACAAATGTATTTTTTGAATAATTTGAAAAAGATAAATATTAATTCTTCCTTATTATTTTTGAAGTATCACATATTTATATATTTTTACTGAAGTGCAGCCAGTTTACAATGTGTTAATTTCTGGTGTGCAGCACAATACTTCAGTCATGTAGGAATATGCATACATTCATTCTCATATTCTTTTTCACCATAGGTTACTACAAGATATTGAATATTACTGAATATGCTTCCCTGTGCTATACAGTATAAATGTGTTAATATATGTAAATTTCAAACTCCCAAATTATCCCTTCCCTCCCATTCCCCCTATGTAACCATAAGTTTATTTTCTATGTCTGTGAGTCCGTTTGTTTTGTAAATAAGTTTGTATGTCTTTTTTTTTTAATTCCACATATAAGTGATATTGTATTTGCTTTCTCTTTCTGGTTTACTTCACTTAGAATGACATTCTCCAGGTTCATCCATGTTGCTGCAAACGGTATTATTTTATTATTTTTATGGCAGAGTAATATTCCATTGCATAAATTTCCAAGACTTCTTTATCCAGTCAACTGTCCATGGACATTTATATTGTTTCTATGTCTTGGCTATTGTATATACTGCTGCTATGAACATTGGGGTTCAGGTGTCTTTTAGAAGTAGGCTTCCTTCTGGATATATGCCCAGGAGTGGGATTCCTGGGTCATAAGGTAAGTCTATTCCTAGTTTTTTGAGGAATCTCCATACTGTTTTCCACAGTGGCTGCACCAACCTGCATTCCTACCAGTAGTGTAGGAGGGTTCTCTTTTCTCCACAGCCTCTCCAGCATTTGTCATTTGTGGACTTTTGAAATATGGTCATTCTGACTGGTGGGAGGTGGTACCTCATTATAGTTTTGATTTGCAGTTCTCTGATAATTAGTGATATTGAACATTCTTTTCACGTGCCTATTGACCACTTGTTTGTCTTCATTAGAGATTTGCTTATTTAGGTCTTCTGCCCACTTTGGATTGGGTTTTTTTTTTTTATTAATTTGTATGAGCAGTTTATATATTCTGGAGATTAAGCCCTTGTCAGTCTCATATTTTGCAAATACCTTTTTTTTCCCATTCTGTAGGTTGTCTTTTTGTTTTGCTTATGGTTTTCTTTGTTGTACAAAAGCTTATGTTTAGTTGGGTCCCATTTGTTTATCTTTGCTTTTATTTCTATTGCTTGGGTAGATTGCCCTAGGAGAATATTGCTGAAATTTATATTGAATAATATTCTGGCTGTTTTCTTCTAAGAAGTTTATAGTGTCTTGTCTTATGTTTAAGTGTTTAAGCTATTTTGAGTTTATTTTTGTGTATGCTGTGAATAAGTATTCTAGCTTCATTGATTGATATGCAGCTGCTACTTTTAAATACCAGCTTTGTAAGTAACAAAAATATTAAATGAGCATGTAATAAATGGCACACAGATGTATAATTTTAAACACATAATAATGTCTATAACAATATCATTTGTAAAATATAGAATTCATTAATAAAAGGCATAAAGTATAATGAACATAAATATTATGTTTAAAAAAGTTTAATAAATGTATATTTTTCCAAACAGAAAGCTTTTCCAAATCAGAGTTTTAAAGAAAAATGTAAAATTTTCAGTTAAGCATGAATATCCAAAGTCTCACAAAGAGCAAATGCTAAAATGAAACTTAATATATCATACTGGAAACTGAATTCTCCAAAAAGAGAGCCATATATTATAAATATTATGTATGTTCACTAGATTTTTAAAGTTTGTGTATATCTTCCTCTCTATATCTAGGTAAATATACTCTGTTAAATTATAACCTCAAGCATTTGCCCATTTTGAGGGAGGTTGTATTCTAGAAAACTCTTTAGTTCTTACCATTTCTCATTTTAGGTGAGAGAAGTTAATGATTCTACAGGTGTTTGGATAGTATCTTTGCAAAATTCCATGGTGATGCTATCATAGTTCACTGCAGTTGCCATTAAATGAATATCTTCCAGGTTAATTTGTGTTTTTCTCGATTACACTGCACTAGAATTTTAAATTATAATCTGTATTTATATAGTGTTCCTTCCTGCCCACTATTTAAGGAATTCAAGCTCCCCTTATATTTATCATTGATTTTTTTAATTGAGTTATAGTCGGCTTACAATGTTGTGTCAATTTCCAGTGTAGAGCACAATTTTTCAGTTATACATGAACATAAATATATTTATTGTTGCACTGGTTTTCGCTGTAAACTACCCCAAGATCTTATATATATTTCCCTGTGCTATACAGTATAATCTTGTTTATCTATTCTACATATGCCTGTCAGTATCTACAAATTTCAAACTCCCAGTCTGTCCCTTATCATTGATTTTTAAAAATTATTTCTGTAATAATTTTGTGCAACTTAGTGGTTATTATTGAGGACTGTACAGTTAGGAAGGACTTGAGTTAATCCAGGCTTTACCACTTACTAGTATTTGACTTTGGAAAAAGTAACTTTGAATTTCTCTGGGCCTTAATTTCCTAACAGCTAACAAACAAACTAATTTATAAAGTTGCTATGAGGATTAAATGAAATAATACACATAAAATATTTTATTACAGTGCCACATAGGAGGTACTTGATAAATAATACATATTTTTAAAAATAGCTAAGGAACAAGATTTTTGAGCATCTGCTAGCTAATGTGGCTCCTACTCTCTGTTCTAAGATACATTAGACTTGCAGAAGCCAAGCTATATGTAAGCAGACATATCCCTTCACCTTTTGGTGTTATACTTTGTCACACTTGGTATCCTTGTTTCTTCAGACATTCTTGTGAAAACAGCTATTTTGTCTTTTATTTATAGTGTCCTTGTTCAAAGAGTGGAATGAGTGCACAAAGATCTGGAACACAAGACAAGCACAAATGACTTTTGCCATACTGGATTTAGTATTATTCCTTTGCCCTAGTTGACATGTTATTGAGCTAATCTTATTTTGTTTTCCCTTTCCTTTCTTCTTTTAGAGTGAGGTTTTTTTTTTTTCCCCAGAACACTCTTTTGTCCTTTATATGCAAAAATAAATGTCCCTTGTAGGTATCTCCAGTAATGTCTTGATCTCAATGATGAACCCAAGTTAGATTGAAACTGGGATCTAAGACTGCTAACTCTCCCTCAGTATCCATTCTCTCCTCTTTCATTTTAGTAATATAATCATCCCTAAATTCAGCTTAGTACACAGTTATCCAGCTAGAGGTGACACTTCCTAATCTATTTATAGCTATGTATGATGATATAACTAAGTTCTATCCAATGGGTTGCAAGTGAGTACAATGTACACAACTTCCTGATCATCTTCTTAAAGATGAATCCATTTGCCACACAGTTTTTCTTATTCACCCATCCCATTGGGCTTCAAAGAAGAGATGGTAGTGACTCAATTTAAGTCATTCAGATGAAAAAAAAGGATGGTGGAGTAATTAAAGGGAAGGTCCCAGCTATTCTATCCCAAGAGAATGTCTTACAGGACAGGCCCATTCTACCCCTCGACCTCTGGAGACTTCCCCTAGATAAACCCAAGGATCTAAGATACTTCACCAGCATGAACCAGTCACCTTTTGGCAGTTACAGGAGATAAGTTTCTGTCTTAGTGCCTCTGCATTTTGGAGTAGTTTGGTTTTAATAACAACTTACTTATCGAGCCCTAACTAATACATGGGTGTACTTTAAAACTTTTCATAATTTTTCTGAGCATAGACTGTCACACAGTGATTTTTTAGTTGAGAGCATGTCTGAGTTTTATGCCTTTTATGCCAAGACAAAGTTTACATTACCTGCCTAAAGGCAACTCGTAGGGACCATGGAAGTGGGAGAGGAAATGGCAAAAGGGGAACCTTCTGAGAAGGTCAAGATGGTGAATGTATGAATCTTCCTTCTGGGCTACTTCCTATGGATAGAACAAGTGGAATTCAAATTCATGATTTCTTCTCTCTGACCTAGATGTTTCAAAATCAATCAGAGTTAACCAAAAGTCTTTATATCATGTGTCATTGACAGACTTTCAACACAGTCATTCTACAATGGGATGGCTTTGAGAGCCCTGTAAGAGAAAAAGTGAACTAGAATTTTTCCTTTTTCCACACCCAATAGCTCCTTGCACAAGAGCAGTTGTTATGTGAAAATATGCATATGAAGTAGTGATTAAGAGCACAAAATCTGGAACCAGGTGGCTTGGGTTAGAATATTGACCCTTGCATATACCTGCTGTGTGACTTTGGGCAGGTAACTTCTCTTACTTGAGTTTCCCCATCTGTAAAATGGACATAATGATGGTATCTAGCTTATAGATTTATTATGTTAATTCACTTAAAGCATTTAGAAAAATACTCAGTATTATTTTATAATAGTGACTGACGTAGCTCTAGGGCCCAAAACTTATAAGCTTGTTCCCTGAAATATCAATTGCCTTCATATACACCACTGTTCCAATCCTCTAGGCTCATGGGGATAAGAAATTAGAACCAGTACTCAAAAGTTTGGGCATTCTGCCTAGGCCAAGCTCTATCCTGAATATTCTAACCTCTTCTGGTAGGGTATGGCTACAAAACCCAAGAAAGATATTCATTTCAGGCATGGGGTTAAATGTTCTTTTATCCTTATAATTTTGTGTAGACCCAGAACTAGGGTTGAGGGGGCTGATTGAATTGTTCAGTGAATCAACCTACCAGCATTATTATTCTGCTTATTTATAAATTACTAACTTACAAAAAAGGATTTTAGTTATTTTACATGAAAATACACAGATAAAACAAATATTTATTATGATAATAAAAGAAAGAGAGGATGGGACTAGTGAAAAAGGAGAAGAGAGGAGACTAATTATAGCAGAAACCTTGGGATAACTCCGAACATCCTAACAGCCAAGACAAAGAGATAATGAGACAGGACTTTGGGCATTTCACTAATCAAAGGAAACTACATTCCATCAAAAGAGGAATCATTTCCCATCTCTGTGAGGATGTTTTGTTTTAGTATGTATGTGACATTCAATATCATTATGTTGTCTTGAGTATCAGTTTTAGAAGCAATGTAGAAATAATCTATATATGACTATTTCTTTAAGCAATTTTGGATTTAAAAAATTATGCAAGGCTGGTTACCAGGGGGGCAAGGGAGTGGGAAGGAATAAATTGGAAGTTCAAGATTTACAGATACTAACTAATATATATAAAATAAATGAGCAACAAGTTCATACTGTATAGCACAGGGAACTATATTGAATATCTTGTAACTTATGGTGAAAAAGAATATGAAACTGAATATATGTATATTCATGTATGATTGAAGCATTATAATGTACAATAGAAATTGATCAACATTGAAAACTGACTATACTTCAAAAATATATATAAGAGAAAACATTATGCAAGTCATAGTTAAATTATAATTCAATATGAAATCTTATAGAGTACAGCATACACAGCTTTCTGGGATACAAAAAGAAAGAATTTCACAAATATTAAGTACCTACTGAATGCCAAGCACAGAGCTAGAGAGCATTATTTATTTTTAAAAATCCCTATAAATTAGATGTCATTATAATTAAATAACTTGCTCATGTATACTACATTTATCTGTTCACTGAAAATATTTATTAAGAAACGATTATATGCTTAGTATTATTCTAGGTGTAAGGAATACAGCAGGAAAAAAATGCTAATGCCTTGATTCTTGTAGTCCACATTCTAAAAATGGTGGAACTGAATATCAGGAGTTAGCATGAGAAAGGTAGTCTGGGATCAGAGTTGTATAACTCATTTTCCTATGTCAAAGATACTGGAGTATAATTTTGTAGGTTTCATCTTATAAACAGTGAGCCTTCTCTTTAGTGTGTTTAACTGAGAAAAATAGAATGTTTCTTCATTTTACTTATATTCTTCCTGAAAAAAATCAGAAGTTTCCTAAAACAACTGTGCACAAACAATAATTGACATGAACTGTATTTTAAGATTGGTATAACTTGGAGTGCTATCTAAAGAAAAAAGGGCATTTACTGTTCAGTCTCTTTTTCAGTGTTCTTCATGTATTAACAATTAAAGCTTACTTGTTTTTAGAATGGTATATTCATTTTTCTTAAAATGAATGTCTTCTATAAGCACCATATCCACCCTAAAATAATAGTATAAACTGGTATATATCCTTTCAGATACTTTAAAAAAAAGTCTTTATTTTTTTGATTGTTTTGAGGGGAGATAATTAAGTTTATTTATTTATTTTAACAGAAGCACTGGGAATTGACCCAGGACCTCACACATGCTAAGCACATGCTCTACCACTAAGCTGTATCCTCCCCAAATTTCAGAAACTTTTAATAATATAAAATGTATACAGAAAAATGCATATGTGTATTTTTACTTTTTCAAAAGTGAACAATTTTATACCTGTAGTTCTCAATGAAAAGAACCAAACAATACTTAATTAAACTTAAATCCTTCACTGACCTCTAGGTTCTTAGAAGCTCCTACTTAGCACCTAGCATGTAGTAAGTACTCCATAACTATTAATTAAGATAGAGATCACAGAATCTACACATATCAAACTAAGTGAACAAAATATAAGCTAATAATAGTGCTACATTTAAACAGGAGTAGAACAAATATGGAGAAAGTCATAATCTAATATTACAATCTTTGAAAAAATGATTCTATAGAAAGAGAGGATAATAGCCTACTCTATGCTTTTGATGGAGAGAGAAGGTAAGTGAACAATATTTTGAAAAATCTCAATAATAATCCTCAATCTGGATGTGAAAAATCAGAGGTTTGTGTAGTTACACTCCAAATCCCTTGAGAATAGACTGCTATATTGTTTCCCTCTATCTCAGTTTCTCAGCAGAGTCGTGACATTTTCATTTTGCCTAACTGGAAGTAAAGATGGGGATGGAAAAGAGAATGATCATAATCATTAATATATAATTAATCCCAGCATTATTTGAGAATTTAGAAAATTGGAAGAGAAAAGTTAAAATAAATAGGGCAAGTATATTTACAGGAGTGAACAGGCCAGGTAGAAGATTTGCAGGGAGAATGAAAATTAAAGCCCTCAAACCATTCTGTTCTAATAATGCCTAGGCATAACCTATGGGATTTGCTTATCTTATAGATTGTATCTATTAGAGAAAAAGTCTCAAGTGCTCCGCCCTGAAATTGGGACTGGTCTAGAGTGCAGTGGCACCCTCTGTATATAGGGATAGAATACACCATAGACTAGATACAGTGAACTCAGGTTCAGAGAATATATATCAAAATTGCATAAAGGAAAGCAGAGTCCAGATTGTTTTGTTTTTTTTTTTTTTTGGTGTGTATATATATGTGACTATATATATATATTTTAGTTGAAGCATAGTAAGTTTATAATATTGTATCAATTTCTGGTGTACAGCATAATGCTTCAGTCATACATAAATATACATATATTCATTTTCACATTATTTTTCACAATAAGTTACTACAAGGTATTGAACATAGTTCCCTGTGCTATACAGTATGAACTTGTTTATCTGTTATATATATATAACAGTTAGTACCTGCAAATCTCCAATTCCCAAATTATCCCTTCCCACCCCCCCCCCCTGCGTAACCATAAGTTTGTTTTCTATGTCTGTGAATCTGTTTTGGAAATAAGTTTGTATGTCTTTTTTTTTTAATTCAACATATAAGTGATATCATATTGTATTTTCCTTTCTCTTTCTGGCTTACCTCACTTAGAATGACATTCTCCAGGTTCATCCATGTTGCTGCAAATGATATTATTTTATTGTTTTTTATGGCAGAGTAGTATTCTATTGTATAAATTTCCAAGACTTCTTTACCCAGTCATCTGTCCATGGACATTTATGTTGTTTACATGTCTTGGCTATTGTAAATAGTGCTGCTACGAAAATTGCAGTGCATATGTCTTTTTGAATTAAGGTTCCCTCTGGATATATGCCCAGGAGTGTGATTGTTGGATCATATGATAAGTCTATTTTTAGTTCTTTGAGGAATCTCCATACTATTTTCCATAACAGCTGCATGAAACTACATTGCCACCAATAGTGTACGAGGGTTCCCTTTCCTCCACATCCACTCCAGCATTTATCGTTTATGGAATTTTGAATGATTGTCATTCTGACTGGTAGGAGGTGATACCTCATTGTAGTTCTGATTTGCATTACTTTGATAATTAGCTATATTGAATATTTTTTCATGTGCCTATTGGCCACTTGTATGTCTTCATTAGAGATTTGCTTATTTTGGTCTTCTGCCCATTTTGGATTGGGTTGTTTGTTTTTCTTATTAGTTGTATGAGCAGTTTATATGTTCTGGAGATTAAGCCCTTGTCAGTCTCATATATTGCAAATACTTTTTTTCCCATTCTGTAGGTTGTCTTTTTGTTTTGCTTATGGTTTCTTTTGTTGTACAAAAGCTTATAAGTTTAATTAGGTCCAATTTGTTTATCTTTGCTTTTATTTCTATTGCTTGGGTAGATTGCCCTAGGAGAATATTGCTGAGATTTATGTTTTATAATAGTTTCGCTATGTTTTCTTCTAAGAGGTGTATAGTGTCTTGTCTTATGTTTAAGTGTTTAAGCTATTTTGAGTTTATTTTTGTGTATGGTGTGAATAAGTATTCTAACTTCATTGTTTTACATGCTGCTGTCCAGTTTTTACAAAACCATTTGCTGAAGAGACTAGCTTACTCCATTGTATGTTCTTGCCTCCTTTGTCAAAGATAAATAGACAGAAAATTTGTGTTTATTCTGGGTGTTTTAGGATCCCACATGAATTTTAACATTATTTTTTTCTCGTTCTGTGAAAAATATCCTAGGTAATTTGATAGGGGCTACATTAAATCTGTAGATTTCTTTGGGTATTATGGCCATTTCAAAAATTTTAATTCTTCTAATCCAAGAACATGGTATATCTTTCCATTTCTTTAATTCATCTTTAATTTCCTTAGTGAATGTTTTATTATTCTCCATATATAAGTCTTTCACTTCCTTGGTCAGATTGCTTCTTAAGTATTTTTCTGAAGCAATTTTAAATGGGATTGTTTCTTTACTTTCTTTTTCTGATATTTCATTGTTAGTGTAAAGAAATGAAACTCATTTCTGTATGTCAATCTTGTATCCTGCTACCTTGCCAAATTATTTTATTATCTCTATTAGTTTTTGTGTAACACCTTTAGGGTTTTTTGTATATAGTATCATGTCACCTGCATATAATGACAGTTTTACACCTTCTCTTCCAATTTTGATCACTTTTATTTGTTTTCCTTGTCTAATTGCTCTGGCCAGGACTTCCAATGCTGTATTGAATAAAAGTGGTGAGAGTGGGCTACCTTGTCTTATTCCAGATTTTAGTAGAGAAGCTTTCAGCTATTCACAGTTGACTACTATGGTGGCTGTTGGTTTGTCATAAATATCTTTGATTATGTTAAGATATGTTCCCTCTATACCCACTTTGGGTAGAGTTTTTACCATTAATGGGTGTTGAATTTTATCAAATGCTTCCTATGCCTCTATTGAGATGATCATGTGGTTTTTGTCTATTCTCTTGCGGATGTGGTGCTTCATGTTATTGATTTGTGTATGTTGAACCATCCTGTGTCCTTGGGATGAATCCTCCATCATGGTGTATAATCTTTTATATGTGTTGTTAGATTACGTTTGCTAATATTTTGTTGAGGATTTTTGCATCTATGTTCATCAACAAAATTGACCTATACCTTTTTTGGTAGCGTGTTTGTCTGGCTTTGGTATTACAGTGATGGTGGCTTCATAGAATGAGTTTGGGAGTGTTCAGTCTTTTGGAAGTGTTTGAGAAAGACTGTTATGAGCTCTTCTTTGTATGTTTGATAGAATTCCCCAGTGACTCCACCTGGTCCTGGATTCTTGTTTGCAGGAAGGTATTTTATTGCTGACTCTATTTCACTTCTAGTGATTGGTCTGTTCAGGTGACCTATTTCTTCCTGATTCAGTTTTGGTGGACTGTATGTTTCTAGAAACTTGTTCATTTCTTCTAAGTTGTCCAATTTATTGCCATATAGTTGTTCATAGTATTCTGTCATAATTTTTTGTATTTCTGTGTTAATCTCTCCATTTTCACTTCTTATTTTCTTTATTTGTGTGCTTTCTATTTTTTCTTGGTGAGCCTGGCCAGAAGTTTGTCAATTTTGTTTACTCTTTCAAAAAACCGGCTCTTGGTTTTATTGATGGTTTTCTATTGTTTGTTTAATCTCTGTTTTATTTATTTCTTCCCTGATCGTCATAATTTCTTTCCTTCTCCTGACTTTGGATTTTGTTTCTTCTCCTTTTTCTACAACTTTTAGGTAGTAGGTTAGGTTGTTTATTTGAGATTGTTCTTCCTTTTTGAGAAAGGCCTGTATCGCTATGAACTTTCCTCTCAGAACTGCTTTTGCTGCATCCCATAGATTTCTTGTGGTTGTGTTTTCATTATCATTTGTATCAAGGGTTTTCTTTTTTTTTCATTTCTACTTTGATTTCATCATTGACTCATTGGGTTTATTTGGTATGTTGTTTAATCTCCATGCTGTCATTTTTTTCTCATTTGTTTTTCTGTTGTTGATTTATAATTTCATGCCATTGTGGTCAGAGAAAATATTTGGAATAATTTCTATCATCATAAATTTTTTCAGGCTTCTTTTGTGCCTGAGTATGTAGTCTATCATAGAGAATGTTCCATGAGCACATGAAAAGAATGTATATTCTGTTTTTTGAGGGTGTAATGTCCTAAAAATATCAACCAAGTTCAACTGTTCTATTGTGTCTTTTAGTATCTCTTTTACCTTATTGATTTTCTGTCTGGAAGACATATCAAATGATGTTAGTGGAGTGTTAAAGTCTCCTACTATTATTGTATTCTCATCAATTTCTCCCTTTATGTCTGTTAGTATTTGTTTTATATATTTAGGTGCTCCTATATTGGGTGCATATATGTTAATAAGTATAATATCTGCATCTTGTATTGTTCCTTTGATCATTATATAGTGTCCTTCTTTATCCCTTTTTATGGCCTTTGTTTAAAGTCTATTTTTTGATATGAGTATTGCTACTGCCACTTTCTTGTAATTTCCATTTGCATGAAATAACTTTTTCGATCCTCTCATTTTCAATCTATGCATGACCTTCACTCTTATGTGGGTCTCTTGTAGGCAGCATATTGTAGACTTTTGTTTTATTATCCAACCTGCCACTCTATGTCTTTTGATTGGAGCTGTAACCCATTGCCATTTATAGTAATTATTGATAGAAGTGTGTTTATAGCTACTTTGAACTTCTCACTCCAGTTAATATGGTATTTCTTCTTTGTTCCTTTCTTTTCCTTTTTGTTTTTTCTTTTTTTGGTTTGATAATTTTCTTTTGTATTAACTTGGTTTCTTTTTGGTTTTTGTGACTTTAATGTATGCTTTTGATTTGTGGGTACCCTATTTTTCAAGTATGTTAACCCCTTACTATATCTGTTTGCTTTAAACTGATAGTCATGTAGGCTCAAGCACATCCTAAATAGAATTAAGAAAAAAAAAAGAGAAAGAAAAAAGAAGAGAGTGAATAAAACCTATATTTTCTTTTCCCTCTTTCTCACCTTTTATGATTTTGTTATTCTTTACTTTTATTTTTTTCTTTACATTTTCATTTTTATACTCTTGCAATTCACTGTAGTTATTGCTTTCCAATTATGGTTTTCTCATTTCTATAGCTTCCTCTTTCTTTTCTATTTAGAGTATACGTTTTAATATTTCTTTTAAGATAGGTTTAGTCTTGCTGAATTCTTTTAGTTTTTGCTTGTCTGTGAAATTCTTTCTCTCCTTTTACTGTAAAGTATAGTCCTGTCAGATAGTGATTCCTAGGTTGCCGCTTTTTCTCATTCAGGACTTTGAATATGTCTTGCCCCTCCCCCTGGCAGGCAGTGTTTGTGTAGAGACATCATCTGAAAACCTTATGGGTGTTCTCTTATAATTAAATCTTTTTCTCTTGCTGCCTTTCAAATCCTTTCTTTATCTTTAAATTTGGCCATCTTAATTATAATGTGTCTTGGTGTAGGTCAGTTTGAGTTTTTCTTGTTTGGGACCCTCTGAGCCTCCTGTACTTGGATGTCTGTTTCCTTCTTTAGGTTTGGAAATTTTCAGTCATGATTTCTTCAAATAACTTTTCAATCACCTTTTCTCTTTCTTCACTTTCTGGGATCCCTAATATGCAAAGGTTGGCATGCTTTATATTATCCCATATGTCCCTTATATTGCTTTCATTGGTGTTTATTTGCTTTTCTTTCTGCTGTTCTGATTTGGTGACTTCTGTTATCCTGTCTCCTAAGTCACTTATTTGTTCCTCTGCATTATCTATTCTGCTTTTGACTGCCTTTAGCTTGGCTCATCTCAGCAATTGAGTTTTCTGTTTTTAATTGGCTCTTTGTTATAGTTTCAATTTCCTTTTTAATGCATTAGCCGTCTCTATTAATAGTCTCTTTTAGTTCCTTCAGTGCATTGGTCATTCCCTTTTTGAAGTCATGGCCTGGTAGACTTTTGAGGTCTATTTCATTGATCATTCTTTCAGGGGATTTCTGTTGTTCTTTTAATTGGGAGTAATTCCTCTGCTTCTTCATTTTAGTTATATTTTTCTGACTCTATGGATTTAGGTGTATCAGTTGTCTACTCTGGTCTTGAAGGGCTGTTTTACTTTTTGTTTGTTTTTATTTAAAGTGGGAGTATTTTTTGTAGACTGTGTGCATCTAATATTTTTGTTGTGATGGCTGTTCTTAGTATGGATGTTTGCTAAATCTTCTTTCTTTGTGTTTTGGCTGTTATCACTTAGTTTGGGGTGTGTTTGGTGTGATGCTCAAAGCCTACCCTGGTTGTTGTTGAGCTGAGACTTTTCTTTTTTTTTGGTTTTGTAGTTATCATAGCCTTAAAAGGGGCCTGGTCTGCCCCACTGTTGCTGGAATAGAGGCTTCTAGACCCATTTTTTAGCTGTGGTGTGTAGTAGGCAGGGTCAGATTTCTTCACCTGGGAGGAAGAGTAGTCAGGAGATGTCCACTTTGAAGTGCCTTCTCTGGTAGTGTTTGTCACTTGTTATGCAGGCTTACAAAATATTCTTTGTTGATGCTGCCTTTGTCCCTGCCTTAGCTGCTGGATTGTTGGCCACCTTCTCTGGTGTCCCCTAAGTTCTGAGCCCCAGCAACCACCAGTGCTGTCTGCCAAGAAGTTGTCACTTTCTCCTTCAAGTCTTGGAAGTTCTGCTTCTGTCCCTATCGACCTCCTGGCTGGAGAGGGGGCATCCCAACATGAGAGTGCCTTTATTCCTATGCTGCTCCTTCCTTGCAGGACTAGTCCTGCACTGAATTTTTCTTTTTCTTCTTTTTTTTTTAACCGGATTTTGTAAGAATTCTCCCATGTTTCAAAATGAGACTCTCTACCAGAGTTCAGTAGGTGTTCTGTGTGATTCAGTGGGTTTGTAGATGTAATTCTTGGTGTATTTGTGGGAGAGGGAAAGCTGTGAGTCTCTCTACTTTGCCATCTTGGTTCTGCTCTCAATCATTATTTTTTCAAGTACCTTTTCAATCCCCTTTTCCCTTTCTTCTTCTAGGACCCCTATGATGCATAGTTTGGCATGCTTTGTATTATCTCATA
Source organism: Camelus ferus (assembly GCF_009834535.1). Classification (NCBI taxonomy): domain Eukaryota; kingdom Metazoa; phylum Chordata; class Mammalia; order Artiodactyla; family Camelidae; genus Camelus; species Camelus ferus. Next base: position 6,162,225 of record NC_045732.1, read on the forward strand.
GGTCTCATATTTATTTCATTGTTTTTAACTTGCTTTTCTATCTTCTGTTCTGATATGGTAACTTCTGTTATCCTTTCTTCTAAATCACTTATTCATCTGTCTGCATTATCTAGTATGCTTCTGACTACATTTTAACTTGGCTCTTATCTCAGCCTTTGAGTTTTCTGTTTTTAATTGGCTCCTCTATAGTTTTGATTTCTTTTTCATAGTGTTCTCTGTCTCTATTTATAGTCTCTCTTTTTCCTTCAGTGCTTTTGTCACCCCCTTTTTGAAGTCATGATTTAGTATACTGTCAATGTCTCTCTCATTGTTTGTTCTTTCAGGCAGCTTCTCTTGTTCTTTTAATTGGAAGTGGTTCCTCTGCTGCTTCATTTTACTTATATTTCTCTGGGTCTATGGATTTAGGAGTATCTATTATCTACTATGGTCTTGAATGGCTGTTTTATTTTTTGTTTGTTTGTTTTTATTTAAAGTGGGAGCATTCCTGTATAGATTGTGTCCACCTAATAGTTTTATTTCAAAGGCTGTTCTTAATATATATGATTGCCATGTCTTTCATCCTTGTGTGTTGGCTATTATCCTTTTGATTGGGAGTGTGGTTGTTTTTGTGGTAATCTGAGCCTGCCCTGATAATTGTTGCTGAGTGTGGCTTCCTAATTTGTTTGGAGTTGTCACAGCTTTGTTATGGACTGGCTCTGCCCTTCTGTTGCTGGAATAGAGGCTTCTAGACCCTTTTCTGAGCTGTGGTGTGTGGTAGGCAGTGTTGGATCACTTCTGCTGGGAAGAAGAGTCAGCAGGAGATGTCCATTGGAAAGTGCCCTCTGTGGTGTTGTCTGTCATTTCTAATGCATCTTACAAAGTACTCTTTATTGATGCTGCCTTTGTCCCTGCCTTAGCTGCAGGAATGTTGGCCACTCGCTCATGTGTCCCCTGGGTTCTGGGCCCCAAGACCACTGCAGATTTGCTAATGTCATGCACTAAGGTCCACTGTAGCAAGGGTACATTCACACACCTATATCTGGTGCAACACAAGTTCATCACAGTCCCCAGCTCCATCTCCACATGTGTTAATGTATGCTAGCCTGTGGTAAATATCCATACTCACCCCTGCCATGTGTCAGTCTTTTGGTACTGCCTATTCTTCCCAGAGGTGCAGGTTCAGAAAGATACCAGTGGAACAAACCTACCCTCTCTTCCTGGGGCTGTAAACAAATCTCAGTCCTGACTGTGAAGTTGCAGTTCTCCTGGGTATGGATTCAGGTTTCAGCCCCACCTTTATGCAGTAGTGATGACTATGACCAAGCCCTACGTCTCTTCTCATGAGAACACACCAACTATGGAGCCAGGATGAGACAGTGGCTATGGTATGCCTGTGCTGTGTCCCTCCCACTATGCACACATGCAGTGGTGCTTTTTTATGGGGATCCCAGGTTGTTGTATTCCACACACATCCCCAGCCAGACCTCACACTGCCCTCCAGTCCCCTGAGGTTGTCTCTGTGCAGTGGACCCCAGCCCTCTCCTAGGCTCATCACTGATCTTCAGCAGCCAGTCTCTGCTTGTCTCTGTTGGTTTTTGTCTAGGGTTAACCATCACAGGTACTTGCTGTACCAGTTTCTCTTAGTTCCATCTGCCAAGAGGCTGCCATTTTCTTTTCTGAGCCTTCAGAGCTCTGCTTCTGTCCCCATTGACCTCCTGGCTGTAGACAGGGTGTCCCAGTATGAGGTTGCCTTTCTTCCTTTGCTGTTCCATCCCCACAGGACCAGTTGCACACTGATTTTCTTTTTCTTTTTTTCTCTTACCAGGTTTTGTGAGAATCCACCTGTATTTTGAAGCCAGAGACACTGCCAGAATTCAGTAGGTTTCCTGTGCAACTTAGTGGGGTTGTAAATGTAATTCTTATTGTATTTGTGGGGAAGGGTGAGCTGTGAGTCTCTCTTCTCTGCTATCTTGGCACAGAGTCTAGGTTCTTGAACTGCAATTGTCTACAATTTCCACAAATCTCTTCCACTCTACTTAAATGATCAGGCCACAGAAAAACAAATAAAATTACCAACGCCCATTCCTTAAATGAAAGTTCTGAGGAAAGCTAAGCCAGATAAATTAGAGTATTCTTGGAGAAAATATGGTGCAAAAACTGGAAGAAAAATTCTATCAGTGTTTTAAACTGTAGAAGTAATTATATTGAATATTATTTCAATGAACCAAAATGTCAAAGATTAGATTAAAAAAACTGAATGTGATGAAAATGAAGATTTTCCAGCTAATTAAGCAAACTGAGAACCAAAGTAACAACATTTCAGAGTAAAAAGATAAATTGTATACAGAAAATACAAAAAATGTGTGTAGTTGAAGACATAAAGGAAAAGTGGCTTGAACTAATCATGGTGAATGCAAAATAAAAGATGCAATCATTAACAAAATTGGAGAAAAGTTAGTAGTAATGTAAGAAGATAAACAATGAGCTACTCTAAGGAAAATTGTTGGCCCCGAGGTAGAGCATCCAGAAAATAAGAATGAAAAACTAGGAAAAAGAATCAAAGATATAATAAATGTCCTGAACTGAAAAAAACTTAATTGGTTCTATAGCTCAAAAAGCACACTATATTTCAGGGAAGAAGAGACAAAGACTTATAAACACTAATTCACACAATGATAAAAATTTAGAATTCCAGAATAAATAATATTCTTCAGGCATTTAAACAATAAAAACAAGTCACAAAGATCAAATAGGTAAGTCTGTAAACTCTTAAAGGTAGTCATCACAATAAATAAAATAATAAAATTGAAGGTCCAGCAAGTAAATTAAGAAGTATAAACATTATATTAAGATAATTTTTAATAGATGCAGATCAAGCAATATTGCCTACAGTTGATAAATAAAAAATGTATGTAAATTATCTAAAGTTATGAATGAATCTACCAGAAGATATTAAAACCAGATTGTTTATTTAGAAAGTTTATTTTCAAATGGCTGGAAGGAAAATGCAAAAACACACAAGAAAAATGACCTATAAGGCTGATGACAATAGTATATTAAAAATAGAAAACTTAAAATACAGTGATAGAAATAACACAAATTATGCTCTATCAAAATACACAAATGGAAAAATTCTACCTACCAAAGTGACTGTCAGATAAGGTTAGCATAGATAATAGCCTGTATTATATTAAAGGAATATATCTAAAACAAAATAACCCAGAAGAGATAAAAATTTAAAAAAAGAAAAAAGAACTATGGCATTGAGAAAGAGTAAAAGACAATTAGATTTGTGTTATTAATAAAATAATAACTTGAAATGAATATTAAAAAGTATTAATAGTGATAAAAGGGGCAGTTTATAATAATAAAGGTAAAATCCACAATAAATTTATAAGTATATAGCTATCATATATCTGTATATGTTAAATATTGTCATAACATGTGAACTATAAACTACAGAAATATAAAGGCAAATTGGCAGAAGACAGTAATAGTAGGAAACTTTAACTCACCATAACCAATAATAAGGCAAGTAGCCCAAAAAAGATTAACAAATATTGAAAGGTTCTAAATAATATAATTAATAAAGTTGTCCTAATAAATATATATTGAGAATATTCTTATGAATTTAGAGTACTCAACTGATTTTCATGATCCATGGGACATTTACAAGACTTGACCATAAGTATAAGCCACAAAGAAAACAAGAGTAAGTATTGTATAGCCCACATTCTTTGATCAAAATGCAATAAAGCTAAAACATAATTTTACAGTAGAATAAAATATGCAAATTAATTATTTTAAATTTAGTGAATTTAAAAACATAAAGTGAGTAGAGTTGATAAATAAAACTGAAAGCTAGTTCCTGGAAAAATAGTGAAATACATGAATTGCTTTCTAAATCAATATTAGGTAAAAAGCATAATTATTAAAAATTAGATTTTAAAAAATGTTTAAACACCAGAAAAGATTATAAACTTAAGTAAGTCAAGTATGGAAAAAGATTGAAAAGTTATGTCTTGTCCTCAAAGGACAGAAAGCCCAGATGCTTTATAAGTAAAATTTTCAGACTTGTTAAGGAACAGATCATCTTGATCTGTTTAAACATTCCTAGACAGAGAAAGAAAGAAATGCTTCAAAATTCTGTTAACTCAATCATCATAACACAGACACCAAAATCTGGCATGCACAGTAATGGCAAAAAGACAGAGAGAGAGACTGAGAATGAGAGAAGACAGTACAGTACACTTATGAATGATGCAAACATGTAAATAATCTATTGACTGATGAAGTGCAGCAATATGTTGAGCAAATGCAAAAAAAGTTTTTAAAATTGTGAAGTCTATTAATATAATTTATTATCAAATGATAAAAGAGAAAATTATGATATTAAGGCTGTTTATTTTTCTTTTCACTGATTAGTATAATGTATAGCTGTTTCCATACTGATAAACATTGTCTTAAACTAAAATTCAGAATCTGCTTAAAGATGAAATATAGGTGCATTTTTACTAAAGTCAGTGACAATATAATGAGTCCAACCACAAAATATTTAACATTCTTTTTTAAGTATTAGGCAATTATATATGGCTAAAGGGAAAGAAAATTAAAGGCTCATTGCTAAAAGGGTTAAATCAAAATTATTTTTATTTGTAAATAAAATAATTATATACTTAAAAAATCCAATAAACCACTAAAAAAGTAAAAAAAAAACAAGAGAACTCACTAAGTTTTCCAGTTACAAGATTAACATATAGAAAATTAATAGACTTTATGTTTAAAGAAAACTTTTTAAAAATCCCAAAAATTTAATGGAAGAAAAAATTCTATAAAAGCAGACAAAAATAAATACAATATTTTGAAATTATTTAACAAGAAATTTGTAGGATTAATATAAAGGCTGCTTTAAACTACTCTTGGATATAAGAGAAGATGAGTAAATAAAAATAATTTTTTTTGGATAGAAATACAAAATCTGTAAAAAATATCAATATCCAGAAATGTAGCTATAAATTCAATGTGATCTCAATCAAAATGTCAAGATTTTCTTGGCAACATGATATAATTTTATTAAAGTTCACCAGGTAATATAACTATATAAGAGTAGCAAGAATAATTGGGAGAAGAAAACAATACGTGGAAATTACCCCAGACATATTTAAATATATTAGAATGATAAAATAATCAAAAGAGCTTTGAAATTGGAAAAGAGATACACAGACAGAAAAAAATGAAGCAGAATAGAATCCATAAGTGGATCAAAATACACTAAAAATAAAGTGAATTTTAAAAGTGTTATTTCAAAGCAATCAAGCAAATGTAGTATTCATCAAGTAGTTTTGGTGCAAATGGCTAGTGATTTGGAAAAAAAATAAAACTGGAATGCTTCCTCATTTCTAATATTGCTTCAAAAATGACTGGTGAATCATGCATAAAATATGAAAGCATTAAATTTCATTTTGATAAATAAAGATGAAATTATAGTTTAGGTTCTGTATTGAATGTAAGCATCACTCCCAAGTAACCAACAGGTGAAAGAAGAAATCACAAGAAAAATTAGAAAATATTTTGAGATGAATTAAAACAAATACACAACATACCAAAACTTAAAGAATGCAGGTAAAGTAACGCTTATAAAGAAAATTATAGCTGTAAATACATATATTTTAAAATGAAGAAGATCCTCAAGCCAATAATCTAAACCCCTAACTTAAGAAACTGGAAAAAGAAGAGCTAACTAAACCCAAAGCAAGTAGGAGGGAGAAAATAAATTAAAAAGAGAATGGAAAAACAGTAGAAAAAATTAAACCAAAAGCTGGTTCTTTGACAAGATCAACAAAACTGGCACATGCTGAACAAGAAAAAGAAGTACAAATTACAAAAATAAGGAATGAATGAAGGGATATCATTATTGGCCTTACAGAAATAAAAATAATTATAAGGGAATGCTATGAACAACTGCATGCCAACAAATTAGATAAATTAAATGAAATGGATGAATACCTAAAAATACCAAAAAAAAAAACCTTACTGAAATTGACAAAAGAAATAATAGAAAATTGAATGTATCTATAACAAGTAGTGCTTGAATTAATAATCAAATAAAATATCCATGAAGAAAAGTCTAGGCCCAGATGTCTTTAAAGGTAAATTTTACCAAACAGGTAAGGAAGAATTCACACAAATTGTATTATTCAGGGTTCTCCAGAGAAACAGAACCAATAGAATAGGGTATTTATTATAAGAAATTGACTCACATTATTATGGGGTCTGACCAAGTTCCAAGACCTTCAGTTGGAAAATTGGGGAGCCGGGAGAGTTGATGCTGTAGTTCCAGTCTAAAGGCATTCATTCAGGAGCATTTTTACTCAGCTTTTTTGTTTTGTTCAGGCCTTCACCTGATTGGTTGAGGCCCAACCATGTTAGGGAGGGCAGTTTGCTTTACTTAATCTACTGATTAAAAATTTAATCCATGCAGAAAAGCCCCTATAGACATACCAAGAACAATGTTTGTCCAAATATCTGAGCACCCTATGACCCAGTCAAGTAGACAGATAGAATCAACCATCACATCAATTCTTCATAAATTTTTCTAAAATTAGGAAAAGAGGGGCATATTCCAACTCATTCTATGAGGGCAATAATAAAATGAGACCATAATCAGGGGGAAAATCACAAAAATGAAAACTACAGATGAATATTCTTCATGAATATAGATGCAAAAATGCTTAACAAAATACTAGTAAACTGAATTCAGCAACATATTAAAAGACAGCATTCTATGATCAATGTTCATTTACTATACAAAAACAATAAAATAATATTGTATTAATAGAATAAATGATAAAACTACAAGATTATTTTAATAGACAGAAAAAGCATTTGGCAAAATCTAATACGCTTTCATGATAAAAACACTCAGACAACTAAAAATAAAAGGGAACTTCCTCCACCTGATAAAGGGCATCTAACATCATATTTAATAGTGAAAGACTGAAAGCTTTCACCCTAAAATCAGAAACAAAACAAGGATATAATCTTTTATATAGAAAATTCTAATAAACCAACTAAAATATTTAGAAATAATGGTAAGTTTATTAAGCTTGCAGAATACAAGATCAAAAAACAAAAATCAATTGTATTAGCAACAAAAATATGGAAAACCAAATGAAGAAAGCAATTCTACTTACAATAGCATAAAAAGAAATACTTAGGAATAAATTTTGCAAAGAAGTGAAGGAATAGTACCATGAAAACTACAAAAAAAATGAAACAAATAAAGAAGATATCAATAAATGTAAAGGTATTCCATATTCATGGATCAGAAAACAATATAAGATGGCAGTAACCCTCAATTCAATCTACATACTGGGAACTCTGTATCAAAATCCAAGATGATAACCTAATGCTAAAATTCATATGGACCCAAAATAGCCAAAATAATCATGAAAAAGAACAAAATTGGAGGACTCACCTTTTACAATATCAAATCTAACATCATCTAGAGTAATCAAGAAAGAGTGGTGTGTCATAAGGAGAGTCACATAGATCTATGGAATATAATACAGAGTCCAGAAACAAACCTTTGTACTTGTGGTCAACTGATTTTCAACAAAGATGCCAAGACTATTCAATGGGTAAAGAAAAGTCTCTTCAATAAATGGTACTGCCACAATTGGATATCCACATGCAAAAGGAAGACATTGAAACCTTTCCTCACATCATACTCAAAAATTAACCTAAAATGTATCATGCACCTAAAGGTAGGAGCTAATATAATAAAGCTCTTAGGAGTAAATCTTCATGACTTTGAGTTAAGCTTTCTTAGATATGACACAAAAAGCAAGTGACAGAAGAAAAAAATAGATGAACCGGGCTTTATCAAACTAAAAACAGATGTGTGAAAGAATACAAACAGAGAATGAAAATGCAACCCACAAAATGGGAGAAAATAATTGTAAATCATATAGTTGACATGTTCAGGATATATGAAGAACTCTCACAACTTAACAATAAAATATACCAAATAATCCAATGAAAAATGAGCAAAAGCTTTGAATAGGTATTTCTTCAAAGAAGATATAAATGGCTTATGAGTCCATGAAAAGGTTCATTAGTCATTAGGGGAATGCAAATCAAGACCAGAATGAAATACCACTTCACACCAAGTTGAATGACTACAATCAAAAAGACATTCCTTAACCACAGGGTTGACAGGGATATTGCAAAATTGGAACCCTTATCCTTTCCTGATGGAAATGTAAATTGTTGCAACAACATTGGAAAACAGTTTGTCAAGTCAGCAAAATCTAGAATTACCATCTGGGCCAACAGTTTCATTCTTAGGTATATAACCTAAGAGAATTGACAACATACATCCATACAAGAATCTGTACACATATTTTCAGAGCAGCATTACTAATAATACTCAAAAAGTGAAAGCAACCCAATTATCCACCAAATGATGAATCCATAAGAATATATGGTATATCCGTGCAATGGAATATTACCCAGCAATAACAAGTATTGGAGTACTGACACATGCAACAACATGGATGAACATTGAATATGTTATGCTAAGTGAAATAAGGCTGTCACAAAATACGACATATGTTATAATTCCATTTACATGAAATATCCAGAATAGGCAAATTCCTTAGAGACAGTAGAATAGTTTTTGCCTAGGTCTGGGGTAGGGAATACATAGTGAATCCTAGCGAGTATAATGCTTCCTTTTAGGATGATAAAATGTGCTAAGTGAAGTTAGTTGCACAACTCTGTGCCAGTAATTACCAGTTAGACAATGTAATGCCTTAGTCAGTGTCCATTTGTAACAATAAGAAAATAATATTAATGCAGACTGAAATGTATAAAATCTTTATGAAGCAAAAACCCTGAGGAATACAGAGTAGACAAATCAGTGGAGAAACATACTATGATTCCAGAAGGAAAAAAAAAAAACATTTATTTTGTCAAATATCTGTTTTACCACTGCAAATATTTTTTAATAAAATAATTCAGATAGAGGACTAAGTTCACTTCTGGTATGGGAAAATAATGCATTATTTTTAGAAATAATGGCTAGATTATGTCCTGTTTGAAAGCCCAAGGATTTTTGATGCAATAGTTAGCAAATAAAGTCTATTCTGTATCTATATTATAATAAATAGAATGAATTATGTCATCAGACTTCATTATTATGCAATACGTGGTATCATTTTGAAGACTTCTAGTAACAGAAGTTTAAAATGAAGGAAAAATGCTGAAGATCAAAGGGAGTCTTGGTTCCAAAGACCAAAGAAACTCACTCAAATCATATCTTGTGACTAAGAGGTTATTCTCAGACCCCAGGATTATTTATATTTTTGTTTGCTTGTTTTTATGTACATATCAATAATCATCCTTAGACTATCTACCTGAGATGCTCAGACTCTTTGATGCAGTCAGGTGAAATATTATTTTGTGTTTTTGTTTTTGTTTTTGAGAGCAAGAGAGACTTTTGGGACAACCCTTCTTCCTGTTACTACCTGGATTTACTTGCTCCCTAGGCCAATGCACAACTGTCTTTTATTTTAAAGCTGTTATGCTGAGAATTGGCTTTCTGTTTCTCCTACATTTGATTCCACCTTTCCTCTGTCCCATGCCTTCCCCTTTTCCTATTTCTTAGTTTATTCGCTGGTATAGGTAGAGGAGGATATTATCCAGTTGAAAGAAAAAAAAATGCATGTTAGGTTCTTTTTGAGATTCTTCATATCTAAAAATGCCTATAATATCCTCATATTTGATTAATAGTTTGGGCCTAGAATTCTAGAATTGAAATAACTTTCCCTCAAAATATTGTTCTACTGTCTTCTAGCTTCCAGTATTGCTGTTAAAAAGTTTGTTTCTTGACACAGATCTATTTTTTGACCTTTCTTCTCTCTGGAAGTTTTAAGAATTTTTTCTCTTATATTTCTGAAATTCACACTTACCTGTGTTCAGCTCCTAAAATTTGTTGTCAGCTTTCCCCTGCTACTATCTCCTCTCCTGTTCATATTTTATATTTGTAGTTATGCTTGGTTTAATTCTTGATGTAATTTTAGTAAACTGAAGAAAGACATAAGCCTATATATTGAAAGTCTAATTGCTTTTATAAAACATAATAAAAATTAAAACACATATGAACAACTTCTGGTGACACTTTTGAAATTAATAAATGAATAATAAATTCTCTATGTGATTAGGCAGCATAAGAATGTTATTTATGAAGGAATAAAAATCAAAATGATCATATACTTTTATGCAATATTAAATGTCAAGAAACAATAGAACAATGTCTATAGAGTTTTAAGGAAAATTTTGCAACTCAAGAATTCCATATGCATTAAAGTTGTTATGTACAGTGAAAGAAGTACATTTACATATATACAGTAAATATTCCACACATGAACACTTGTTGAAAAAATATTCAAAGGTGTACTCCAGGTAAGTGTAAGACTAATCAAAGTAAACTCAATAATTAGAAATTGATGAATATACAATACTAGCAGTTATTGAAAGCATTTAAATATATAATTGTATTTATCATTATTATAATTAATATTCAAAAATATTTTATATAATTGTTATTCAGATAAAATATAAAAATAAAACTAATGTATTAATAATACACAGTGAAAACCTGAAACAAGGAATTGGAGGTGGGATATGAGAAACAAAACATATGACTTTTTTTATTGTATTAGGATGGAGTTGATAGTTATCAGTTACTTTTAGTTATTATATTGTTACTGAAAAAATATGCAATTAATACATAAATGTATCATTATAAAAGCTTCAAAGAGTACCTTGTTTAAAAATAATAGCTCCCCTAAATATGGCCCTAACCCCCAACCTGACCCAACAACGACACTGCACTCTACAAAAGTGATGAGTGCTTCTAAACTTAATATATATAAAATAACTTCTTCCTTTATGAGACAGATTTACTCGTATAACTTTCATACAGTTAGCCAGGCTGGAGACTTTAAATCCATCTTTAATTCTATCTATATATGCTTCTCACAGATAAGTAGTTATCACTTTTCTTTACTGTTACTTCATTTTCCTTTCTTTGGCATTCTATCTGCAACTTCGGTTAAGTCCTACTACACCTTTTTTCTTGGTTAATCTAAAGGAAACTCCCAACCAGATTCCTTATTTTCAGTCTTACCTTTAGCCATACATATTGCACTCAGCCCTGACTAATTTTCTCCCATTAATCAATTTCAGTATTTTAGCTGTTTTTTGTCCACACAATTTATCCTGCTTTGGAGGCCCTGTAACATTTGCTTTCTGACCACCCTTGCTACCCACGTGTATCCTCCATTTTGATCAAGTAGATTTATTTACTAATTCTCAACATGCCTTGTATTTAGTCAGTGAATAGTAACTGTACCTTATTTCTGCCTCATTGTGTTCAAGTGATTTTCACTTCTTGGAAATCCCTTCCTTTTATCCAATTTTTCCCATTCTCCAAATGCAATTTCACATTTAATTCAAAAGCATCAGCTAGATATATCCACTTCCTTGAGCTTCTGTAACATATCATGTTTCTCTATCTTGATTAGCAAGTACTTCTGAACCAAATGTGGGATTTCATCCTGATACCCATCTTTTATCTCAAGCTACAGTCAAATCTTTCTCCTCCTCTTTGCAATTGATTTATGATATTTCTTTTAGTTCCATGTTAAACAATCTTTGATGTATTGTTTTTCCAACAAGTCTTCAAATATGTAAGATGTGGCTCATAGTAAGCTCTAAACAAATATTAGGTATCAAATTGAAAACAAATAAGAAGTCATGCTCATTATTATAAAAAGTAACCAGTGCTAACTATTGTATGTTATTTCCAAACTTTTTCTACTAATTTACATATACATGCATAATAACTTCAAATTTTTAAAAATTATATATTAATTTTTTTTATTTTTCCATAGCTGTGTTTTTCATTTAATTATGTGTTTTAGAGATATTTCTAATGATATTTTAGGGACCTTTCTATATATGTTTGTATAGGTCAGTTTTCACTGCTGTATAGTATTCTAAAAGTACAGCTGTTCCACAAATTACTTAACCATTAAGAAGTCTTTTAAGTTATCCTGATAGTCTTTTAAGTTATCCACTTTTTTCACTATTGCATGCAATGCATCAATAAACATCTGTGTATATGCTGGTGTATAAGTGTGAGGATTTTTCTAGTATAGACAGCTAGAAATAAATTTGCTAGGCTTGGGGTTTTACATTTTGAAGTATTCTGCTAAACTTACCTCCCCCAAAAAACTGTGAATTTGCACTAAATATGTTTAAGAGCATCAGTTGTCTTACACTTTTATTATGAGTGAAAATAATCAATCTTTAAAATTTTTCCAATCTAGGTTAAATAATTGTTTACTGCTGTTGTAATTAGAATTTACCTGATAAACATTAATTAAACAAATTTTCACATACTTATTAGACATTTGTATTTCTTATTCTTTGATCACATATTTTGCCATTTTATCATAGGATCTTTGTTATTTTTTTATTGGTTCAAATATATATGAAATGTTCATCTTTTGTTATAAATATTTTTCCATGTTGGTCACATTTTAACTGGTACCTTTGTCATTTGTAACTTTCAAGTACTCATGCAAATGAATTTCTCATTCTTTTTTTGGCTTCTGAGTTTTGAATATTGCTTAATCAGACAGCTTTCTATATGTCAATGATTATCAACTTGTTCTGCTAGATTTTGCAAATATTTTATAGTTGAAATGTTGGATCTGTCTCTTAAGGCAAAAATAAATAAAAGCAAAAATAAACTATGGGACCTAATAAAACTTAAAAGCTTTTAGACAGCAAAGGAAACCATAAACAAAATGAAGACAACTTACAGAATGGGAGAAAATATTTGCAAACTATGCAACCAACAAGGGGTTAATGTCTAAAATATACAAACAGCTCAATATCAAAAAACAAACAACACGATCAAAAAACTGGCAGAAGACCTGAACAGACATTTTTCCAAAGAAGACATACAAATGCCTGACAGACATATGAAAAGATACTCAACGTCACTAATTATTAGAGAAATAAAAATCAAAACAGCAATAAGGTATCACTTCACTCCTGCTATCATCAAAAAGACCACAAATATCAAATGTTTTTATCTTATAGACTTGAGATATTTTATTGCTTTTGTTTTTAATATGGTTGGAATGTTCATGACATTTTAAATTTGTTATTACTAGTACACATGAAAGCTATTGATACTTATTTAGTATTTTAGTTATATTTAGTTACCCATTTTGATGTTTCTTATTTGATTCTCCATATTTTTGACATAGACAATTGTGTACAAATTATGATAACTTGTCTCACACTTTCCAGTATTTATTATCCTAAAGTTTAATTTATTTTTAATTGTATTGGCTAAGACTTTAGTGGTAGTAATTAAGAGCATCTTTTTCTTGTTCATGACTTTCATGGGAGTGCTTCTAATGTTTTATCACTAAGCACTATGTTTTACACATCAAAATTTTTTATTTATGGATTTCAGGAAGTTTCACTTTATTTATAGCTTCTTAAGAACTTACCTGTTTTGTTTTCAGAAAACTATGGTGATAGGTTTTTCTCAAACTTGGGGGGATTAATCTATTAAGATAATTGCATAGTTTTTTCTTTAAATATTTAATTTAGTGAATGAAATTATACTAGATATTCTAACATCATACCATCCATGTTTCCAGGGTAAATTTTACCATATAACATTATTTAATAAATTACTGGATTTGATTTAATAGTATTTTGTTTCAATTTCTGCATCTATATTTATCTTCCAGAACACTAGTTTCATATTATCCTAATTCATTTTTAGTCATTACATCTATTGAAAATTTAATTCCATCAACAGCATTTTTAATTTTCAGTACTTTCTTATTTTGTGATTCTTTTTTCAACTCAGACCATACTTTTTGTTTTAGGTATTCAATGCCTTCTCAAATCTTACCAAGTCAACTAGAATCACATTTTAAGTTCTTCTCTGTTGCCTGCATTATATTTGGTTTTCCAGAGCAATGTTTTTTCTTGTTAATTTTGGCCTTCTCTTTTATGTCATTTGCCTCCTTCAAATATTTGGTATTCTTGGCTATATCTTCACATTTATGATTGATATATTAGTTTGATGAACATAGGTAAAATTACGTGTTTCCTTTTCAATTGTATAGTTCTGCATGTCCAACAAGTTTTTCCTTTGAATAATATTGCTGATGTGTGGGATTTCTGTAAGTAAATAGGAAATATAATGAGTGGATTTCACATTAGAGTTTGTGATCATAAATCACAAGTTGGCTATAGAAAATCCCCAACCCTCCCCTCTTCACCTCTACAAACAACAGTGTATACAAATGCCCACTGAGAGGAGCCCCAAGAATATTTTCATTCTGTATGAAAAACTTACTTTTCTATGCCTCTTTGGGTCTCAAACTCTGTGCAGTTTTTCTCCTGGCTTCATATATCCACACCTAGTGCTCCTCATGTGTAAGACAGTCCCTTTTTACTTTTGTCTTTCATCTTTATTGAGGCATAACTGACATATAACATTGTATAACTTAAATGGGAACAGTGTGTTTATTTGATACACATATATTGCAAAATGGTTAACACAGTAATGTTGGTTAAATCTATCATCTGACATAATTATCACTTCTTTTTTGTGATAAGATCATTTAAGATTTACTCTCTTAGCAACTTTCAAGTATTTAATATAGTATTGCTAACTATAATCAGCATGCTGTATATTAAATCTGCAGAATTTTTCTTTTAGCTAGAAAATTTACTCTTTGAACAACATCTTCCAATTTCTCTCTCCTACCCTTCAGTCCCTGACAACCATCATTATAGTCACTGTTTCTGAGTTCAGCTTTTTAAGATTCCACATATTAGTGACAACGTATAGTAAATTTGTGTCTCTTTCTGACTTATTTCACTTGGCATAATGCCCTCAAGATTCACACATGTCAAAAATGGCAGGATTAACTTGCTTCTCATGGCTAAATAATATTCTATCATTTATATAGCTTGCATCTTCTTTATTCATTCATCCATAGATGCATTCCTTTTTTCAAAGATAGTTCTCAAATTTTAATCTGCGGTTCAAAGCTACTGTTGCTGCTAAAACCTAAGTATGATCAATGGGAGGAGAACTTAAGCAGCCTAGCAGTTTTAAATACTAAAATATTTCATATATTCAGTAAAAAATTGAAGTTTCTCTGGATTTGATCTTACTTTTTTAATGCCAATGAATGCAAACAGCAGAAGCCTAGTCTCTCTAGCCAAACGGCCCGGAAAGGGGCAGCCTAGTAGAAAGAAAACTTTTTAGCACTAACCACTGTACTCCAACCAAATCTCACAGGGAAAGTTTAGGCCCCACACACACTCCTCAGCAAGGCCAGGTACAGAGCATAGATTACACCCTTGCCAGGCTGTAACTAGACACACTAAACCATGAAGTGGTGGCTTCAGGAGGCCTAGTGTTGAACCAAGATTTTCACTACCACCCATCTTCACGGAGACTACCCCTCTACTGTAGTATCAGTGGGGGCCCTGTGGGGGCAGTCACGAGGTGCCCTTGCCATTCTCAGCCGGGGGCAGGGGGTCAGTGAAAGCCTAACTGGGAACTGGAACTCTCACCCCACCCAGAAGTAACTAGGAATCCCCCATCCTCTGATGTCAAGGGAAGCTGAAAGGGGAACCTGGACTTCTACCCTTACCTGGCTGTCATGAGACAGTGCCCCCTACCCTTCTCCTGCTGGAGTAGCATCAGAGAAAGCCAGCTAAAACAAAAGGTTTAAATACAAAACAGTCTCATAAGGTAATACTCAAAATGTCCAAATTTCCACTAAAAATCACTTATCATAACCGGAGATGACAGAGGTGTCAGAATTATGTGAAAAAAATTTTAAAGATGCCATCATATATTTGCTTCAATAAACAATTACAAATATGCTCAAAACAAACATAGAAAGTAGGAGAAAAAAATAGAAAAGTTTCAGCAAGGAAATATGAGATAAGAACCAAAAAAAAAAAAAAAAAAAGACAAACAAACAACCTCAATGGATGGGTTCAACAACAGAAGAGAGTTGATCTTACTTTTTAATTACCTTTCTCCTGCATGCATTTTAGAACAATGTACTTAC
This sequence comes from Camelus ferus, assembly GCF_009834535.1. NCBI lineage: Eukaryota > Metazoa > Chordata > Mammalia > Artiodactyla > Camelidae > Camelus > Camelus ferus. The sequence continues at coordinate 6,178,403 of NC_045732.1, forward strand.
TCAATCTTAAGCATCCATATGAATTACACAGAGAACTGTTAAAATGCAGATTTGAATTCAAGTAGCTTGGAGTGGAGTCTGAAATTTTGCATGTCTAAAAAACTCCCAGAAGGTGCTGATGATACTGGTCTGCAGACAAAAATTTAATTAGACAGGTTTTAGACTTTGTTCCTGGTTTTCTATATACAGACCACATCAACTTTCTCTCTTCCAGGAATTTCTCAATTTTTGGCCCATTTAGTGGTCTTCTTTCTTGCTTCCCAGTGCTGTTGTGGATTTTTCTTTTAATAAAATTTCCATTCTGCCATTTTAAAGGATCTGAGGTGATAGGAGAGATAAACAGTTGTGCTAGATCTGTTATTTTGATCCAATTTTCATTTGTCTTCTTAGCAATGATAATGGGGAAATATAGATTTAAGCATCTTCTGAAAAGTCTTTAACATGTATAGAATGTAAAATTTTATGGTTATTGTCAAATTACATGACAAAATTAAATAAAATCACAGCCCATGTAGTAATAAAAGAGAGAAAACAAATTAAAATGGCAGGACATAACATTAGGTATCCTAAATAAGACCAGCATAAAAATTACATGGTTGATTTAAATGAGTTGAAATAGGCTTGACCAAAAGCGAAATTCCAATACATATTTTCTATAAAATACTCATTTGCCACAAAATGGCTAAGAAAGGACAAACACACAACCTTAATTTAGAGAGAAAAGCAATATCTAACAACTGCAAATAAACTACAGCAGTGTTTATAAATTAGGAGCAAATTCAAAGCAGAATATAAGTGAAACTAAAGAATATTTGTTTTGGTGAACAGTATAATTCATTCACTCATTAGAATATGTTGTTTAGCACTGACTATGTGCAAGGTACTTTGCTATGTGCAAGATTCTGGAGATATAAGGGTGAGGGAAAATAGCAATATATTTAAAAAAAAGCACCATGATTAAGTTAGCTTTATTTTAGGAAATGGAGGTAACAAGAAATGGTAAAAATGAAAGTTAATGTAATAAACTATGGATAGAAACTTAATCTCCTTTCTTTTCTCAGATTTTACAAATGATAGAAAACTATATAAAGTAATAAATATAATTATGTTTTATTGATAGTGTAACCTATATAGAAAAATTATGTATAACAATAATAACATAAAACAAGGAGAGAGGAGTAAACCTATATAGAAGTAAAGTTTCTCTATGTCACTGGAATTAGGTTACTTTACATCTCACATAGGTTTTGTTAAATTATGCTGTATAATTTAAGTCCTAGAACAACTACTATAAAGAATCTCAAATATATATAGTGTTAAAAAATCTTTAAAGCACTTTAATTTGTAACACTGGTAATATATATATATATACTTAATGCAAAAAAAGGCAATTAAGGAAGAATAGAAGACCAACAAAGAAAAGTCATATAGAAAACAAAAGCAAAAAGCTAGATGTAAATCCAACCATCTAATAACATTCAACATAACCAAATATCATTAAATATGAGTAGTTTACAGATCCAATCAGAAGACAGATTTTTTTGGTCAGACTGGACAAAAACAAACATGTTCCAACTATATGCTCACTATAAGAGGCACACATTAGATTCAAAGATGCAAGTAATTTGAAAGTAAAAGGATGGGAAAAAAATATCTCATGCAAACAGCAAACATAACAAAGCTGGATAGGCTACAAAGATATCAGCCAAAATAAATTTTCAAGAAAAATATTACCAGAGACAAAGAAGAACATTTCATAATGATAAATAGATCAATATATTAGAGAGAAAAAATAATGATACACATTTTGAATGCAGCAACAGAGCCCCAAAATATGTGAAACTAAAACTGGAACAATTCAAGGAACAGAGATAAATTTCAAAAATACTAGCTTGAGAATTTAATAATACATTTTGAATAATGGATAGAAATCTTGACAGATGATGAATGAGGATACAGAATATTCAACAACACTATAAACAAACTAGCTCTAACAAACATCTATAGAACTTAACACCAAACAAAAGCAGGGTACACATTCTTCCCAAGCAGGCATGAAACATTCCCTAGAATAGATCACATGCTAGGCTGTAAAACAAGCTTGATAAATATAAAAGGATTGAAATCATACAAATTATGCTTTCCTACCACACTGGATTTAAATTAGAAATCAATAACAAAGAAAACTGAGAAATTCACAAATATGTGAAAATTGAACAGTACACGCCTAAATAACCAATGAGTAAAAGAAGAAAGCACAAAGGAAATTTAAAAATATTTTGACATGAATGAAAATAAAACCACAACACACCAAAATTTGTATGATGAAACTAAGAAAAATCTTTATATTGGTTTTTATATCTGTCAATAGCTACATTTAAAAAGTAATAATATCTCAAATCAGTAACCTAAACTTCCACTTT